>NW_017386114.1:0-40374 GCF_000237925.1 Schistosoma mansoni | reverse complement strand
GAAAGAGATTCGGATACATCAACGTAGTTGCTTGAGCTAGTTTATTTTTAAGCTGTTTAATAGCTTCGACAGCGTCAGAAGACAGTTTGAATTCTTTTGGTTTTCCTTTTAGTGAATCTGTCAAAGGTTGCATTAATTGTGCACAACCTGGTATGAATCTGCGATAAAAGTTAATTAGACCTAGAAAACTTCTCAGTTGTGTTAGAGAACTAGGTATGGGATATTGTCATCTGAAATACAACTGAGCAGTGCGTTTTAGATGTTGATTTCATGAGACAAGAGAAATATTGAAATTTTGTTCAGTGAAATGAGAAGACTGTTGAGAAAACTAAATTGAACTTCTCAAATTACATCTAGATCATTTGACATTATGGACTGCATTGAGAATGCTCTGTGACTCGTAGTCGAGCCGACATGTGAAATGATTAGTCATTTTGAGGTTAAAATAAGAGGTGCCGTATTTATTTACTAGAAAACATGAAGATTGGTACAAGGAGGCACCAAATGTATATGCAGCACACATTGTGATTGGATTTGTCTGAGGACTGGAATAGTGTTCGTGCGTGAAACCGAAGCAGGTGGTTTTCTTAGGGGGCCACACCACGAGCCTTTGATGTGAAGGTCTGATCCACAAGGCAGTGGAGCAACGTTAGACGATACAGTCCCATGGTAGTCGTTGACCAACACGGGTTCATACGCTGATACGTCTTGTTGGTTGAACGCTATTATTCGGATCCTAAGCTACTTTCGTGACCCCCAAGCTAGAACTACACAGCGACTTGAACACGAGAGAAAAGGCACAAATATGCGAGAAGCACTTCACTTCAAAAGGTTCGTTTGATGTACAGAAAATATAGGACTTTTATAGTATTTTAAAGTCCTTGCGTTTTACTGAAAATTCTAGAATAATGCTAAACATACTAGCAGTGAATTAATCAGCCAATCAGAATCTCCACATGTGACTTTTCATTTTCGCTATGTTACTAACATAACTTCCAATCAAACGCTGATTGAATGAAATGCTCCTTAATGTTTCATGAGCTTATCAAGTCGATTGCGAGAAATTTTCAAGATCATACCAACATACGCCATTTCTTCCCTCAACAGTTATATTGTAACACTTGCACCTCACGTTTTGAACATGCAGTGTGCCTTGGATCTGTAAACGTTTGAATCTCCTCGTCGTTAATGATAACCACTTCAATTGATCATTCCGTTTGGACAATGGTGGCATATGACGACTCCCAAATACTACGAAACGCGTGTCTTCCATTCTACGGGTAGTCACTATAAAACTGTAGAGAAAACTCGTAGATAGTATCTCTGTTTCAACTATTTCACTATACCGACTGAACATTTTATAGCACGAATCATCATTCAGTAGTGTTGTATTCCATAATAGCTCATTTTTACCTAAATATCTGTCAAACAGCATAACTTAAATGAAACCACTATAATGCGAGGCACACAGTTGTGAAGAATTTCATAGTCTCTACAATCAATATCCAACCATAAATTGTTCATCTGAAATACAACTGAGCAGTGCGTTTTAGATGTTGATTTCATGAGACAAGAGAAATATTGAAATTTTGTTCAGTGAAATGAGAAGACTGTTGAGAAAACTAAATTGAACTTCTCAAATTACATCTAGATCATTTGACATTATGGACTGCATTGAGAATGCTCTGTGACTCGTAGTCGAGCCGACATGTGAAATGATTGGTCATTTTGAGGTTAAAATAAGAGGTACCGTATTTATTTACTAGAAAACATGAAGATTGGTACAAGGAGGCACCAAATGTATATGCAGCACACATTGTGATTGGATTTGTCTGAGGACTGGAATAGTGTTCGTGCGTGAAACCGAAGCAAGTGGTTTTCTTAGGGGGCCACACCACGAGCCTTTGATGTGAAGGTCTGATCCACAAGGCAGTGGAGCAACGTTAGACGATACAGTCCCATGGTAGTCGTTGACCAACACGGGTTCATACGCTGATACGTCTTGTTGGTTGAACGCTATTATTCGGATCCTAAGCTACTTTCGTGACCCCCAAGCTAGAACTACACAGCGACTTGAACACGAGAGAAAAGGCACAAATATGCGAGAAGCACTTCACTTCAAAAGGTTCGTTTGATGTACAGAAAATATAGGACTTTTATAGTATTTTAAAGTCCTTGCGTTTTACTGAAAATTCTAGAATAATGCTAAACATAGTAGCAGTGAATTAATCAGCCAATCAGAATCTCCACATGTGACTTTTCATTTTCGCTATGTTACTAACATAACTTCCAATCAAACGCTGATTGAATGAAATGCTCCTCAATGTTTCATGAGCTTATCAAGTCGATTGCGAGAAATTTTCAGGATCATACCAACATACGCCATTTCTTCCCTTAACAGTTATATTGTAACACTTGCACCTCACGTTTTGAACATGCAGTGTGCCTTGGATCTGTAAACGTTTGAATCTCCTCGTCGTTAATGATAACCACTTCAATTGATCATTCCGTTTGGACAATGGTGGCATATGACAACTCCCAAATACTACGAAACGCGTGTCTTCCATTCTACGGGTAGTCACTATAAAACTGTAGAGAAAACTCGTAGATAGTGTCTCTGTTTCAACTATTTCACTATACCGACTGAACATTTTATAGCACGAATCATCATTCAGTAGTGTTGTATTCCATAATAGCTCATTTTTACCTAAATATCTGTCAAACAGCATAACTTAAATGAAACCACTATAATGCGAGGCACACAGTTGTGAAGAATTTCATAGTCTCTACAATCAATATCCAACCATAAATTGTTCATCTGAAATACAACTGAGCAGTGCGTTTTAGATGTTGATTTCATGAGACAAGAGAAATATTGAAATTTTGTTCAGTGAAATGAGAAGACTGTTGAGAAAACTAAATTGAACTTCTCAAATTACATCTAGATCATTTGACATTATGGACTGCATTGAGAATGCTCTGTGACTCGTAGTCGAGCCGACATGTGAAATGATTGGTCATTTTGAGGTTAAAATAAGAGGTGCCGTATTTATTTACTAGAAAACATGAAGATTGGTACAAGGAGGCACCAAATGTATATGCAGCACACATTGTGATTGGATTTGTCTGAGGACTGGAATAGTGTTCGTGCGTGAAACCGAAGCAAGTGGTTTTCTTAGGGGGCCACACCACGAGCCTTTGATGTGAAGGTCTGATCCACAAGGCAGTGGAGCAACGTTAGACGATACAGTCCCATGGTAGTCGTTGACCAACACGGGTTCATACGCTGATACGTCTTGTTGGTTGAACGCTATTATTCGGATCCTAAGCTACTTTCGTGACCCCCAAGCTAGAACTACACAGCGACTTGAACACGAGAGAAAAGGCACAAATATGCGAGAAGCACTTCACTTCAAAAGGTTCGTTTGATGTACAGAAAATATAGGACTTTTATAGTATTTTAAAGTCCTTGCGTTTTACTGAAAATTCTAGAATAATGCTAAACATAGTAGCAGTGAATTAATCAGCCAATCAGAATCTCCACATGTGACTTTTCATTTTCGCTATGTTACTAACATAACTTCCAATCAAACGCTGATTGAATGAAATGCTCCTCAATGTTTCATGAGCTTATCAAGTCGATTGCGAGAAATTTTCAGGATCATACCAACATACGCCATTTCTTCCCTCAACAGTTATATTGTAACACTTGCACCTCACGTTTTGAACATGCAGTGTGCCTTGGATCTGTAAACGTTTGAATCTCCTCGTCGTTAATGATAACCACTTCAATTGATCATTCCGTTTGGACAATGGTGGCATATGACGACTCCCAAATACTACGAAACGCGTGTCTTCCATTCTACGGGTAGTCACTATAAAACTGTAGAGAAAACTCGTAGATAGTATCTCTGTTTCAACTATTTCACTATACCGACTGAACATTTTATAGCACGAATCATCATTCAGTAGTGTTGTATTCCATAATAGCTCATTTTTACCTAAATATCTGTCAAACAGCATAACTTAAATGAAACCACTATAATGCGAGGCACACAGTTGTGAAGAATTTCATAGTCTCTACAATCAATATCCAACCATAAATTGTTCATCTGAAATACAACTGAGCAGTGCGTTTTAGATGTTGATTTCATGAGACAAGAGAAATATTGAAATTTTGTTCAGTGAAATGAGAAGACTGTTGAGAAAACTAAATTGAACTTCTCAAATTACATCTAGATCATTTGACATTATGGACTGCATTGAGAATGCTCTGTGACTCGTAGTCGAGCCGACATGTGAAATGATTGGTCATTTTGAGGTTAAAATAAGAGGTGCCGTATTTATTTACTAGAAAACATGAAGATTGGTACAAGGAGGCACCAAATGTATATGCAGCACACATTGTGATTGGATTTGTCTGAGGACTGGAATAGTGTTCGTGCGTGAAACCGAAGCAAGTGGTTTTCTTAGGGGGCCACACCACGAGCCTTTGATGTGAAGGTCTGATCCACAAGGCAGTGGAGCAACGTTAGACGATACAGTCCCATGGTAGTCGTTGACCAACACGGGTTCATACGCTGATACGTCTTGTTGGTTGAACGCTATTATTCGGATCCTAAGCTACTTTCGTGACCCCCAAGCTAGAACTACACAGCGACTTGAACACGAGAGAAAAGGCACAAATATGCGAGAAGCACTTCACTTCAAAAGGTTCGTTTGATGTACAGAAAATATAGGACTTTTATAGTATTTTAAAGTCCTTGCGTTTTACTGAAAATTCTAGAATAATGCTAAACATAGTAGCAGTGAATTAATCAGCCAATCAGAATCTCCACATGTGACTTTTCATTTTCGCTATGTTACTAACATAACTTCCAATCAAACGCTGATTGAATGAAATGCTCCTCAATGTTTCATGAGCTTATCAAGTCGATTGCGAGAAATTTTCAGGATCATACCAACATACGCCATTTCTTCCCTCAACAGTTATATTGTAACACTTGCACCTCACGTTTTGAACATGCAGTGTGCCTTGGATCTGTAAACGTTTGAATCTCCTCGTCGTTAATGATAACCACTTCAATTGATCATTCCGTTTGGACAATGGTGGCATATGACGACTCCCAAATACTACGAAACGCGTGTCTTCCATTCTACGGGTAGTCACTATAAAACTGTAGAGAAAACTCGTAGATAGTATCTCTGTTTCAACTATTTCACTATACCGACTGAACATTTTATAGCACGAATCATCATTCAGTAGTGTTGTATTCCATAATAGCTCATTTTTACCTAAATATCTGTCAAACAGCATAACTTAAATGAAACCACTATAATGCGAGGCACACAGTTGTGAAGAATTTCATAGTCTCTACAATCAATATCCAACCATAAATTGTTCATCTGAAATACAACTGAGCAGTGCGTTTTAGATGTTGATTTCATGAGACAAGAGAAATATTGAAATTTTGTTCAGTGAAATGAGAAGACTGTTGAGAAAACTAAATTGAACTTCTCAAATTACATCTAGATCATTTGACATTATGGACTGCATTGAGAATGCTCTGTGACTCGTAGTCGAGCCGACATGTGAAATGATTGGTCATTTTGAGGTTAAAATAAGAGGTGCCGTATTTATTTACTAGAAAACATGAAGATTGGTACAAGGAGGCACCAAATGTATATGCAGCACACATTGTGATTGGATTTGTCTGAGGACTGGAATAGTGTTCGTGCGTGAAACCGAAGCAGGTGGTTTTCTTAGGGGGCCACACCACGAGCCTTTGATGTGAAGGTCTGATCCACAAGGCAGTGGAGCAACGTTAGACGATACAGTCCCATGGTAGTCGTTGACCAACACGGGTTCATACGCTGATACGTCTTGTTGGTTGAACGCTATTATTCGGATCCTAAGCTACTTTCGTGACCCCCAAGCTAGAACTACACAGCGACTTGAACACGAGAGAAAAGGCACAAATATGCGAGAAGCACTTCACTTCAAAAGGTTCGTTTGATGTACAGAAAATATAGGACTTTTATAGTATTTTAAAGTCCTTGTGTTTTACTGAAAATTCTAGAATAATGCTAAACATAGTAGCAGTGAATTAATCAGCCAATCAGAATCTCCACATGTGACTTTTCATTTTCGCTATGTTACTAACATAACTTCCAATCAAACGCTGATTGAATGAAATGCTCCTTAATGTTTCATGAGCTTATCAAGTCGATTGCGAGAAATTTTCAGGATCATACCAACATACGCCATTTCTTCCCTCAACAGTTATATTGTAACACTTGCACCTCACGTTTTGAACATGCAGTGTGCCTTGGATCTGTAAACGTTTGAATCTCCTCGTCGTTAATGATAACCACTTCAATTGATCATTCCGTTTGGACAATGGTGGCATATGACGACTCCCAAATACTACGAAACGCGTGTCTTCCATTCTACGGGTAGTCACTATAAAACTGTAGAGAAAACTCGTAGATAGTATCTCTGTTTCAACTATTTCACTATACCGACTGAACATTTTATAGCACGAATCATCATTCAGTAGTGTTGTATTCCATAATTGCTCATTTTTACCTAAATATCTGTCAAACAGCATAACTTAAATGAAACCACTATAATGCGAGGCACACAGTTGTGAAGAATTTCATAGTCTCTACAATCAATATCCAACCATAAATTGTTCATCTGAAATACAACTGAGCAGTGCGTTTTAGATGTTGATTTCATGAGACAAGAGAAATATTGAAATTTTGTTCAGTGAAATGAGAAGACTGTTGAGAAAACTAAATTGAACTTCTCAAATTACATCTAGATCATTTGACATTATGGACTGCATTGAGAATGCTCTGTGACTCGTAGTCGAGCCGACATGTGAAATGATTGGTCATTTTGAGGTTAAAATAAGAGGTGCCGTATTTATTTACTAGAAAACATGAAGATTGGTACAAGGAGGCACCAAATGTATATGCAGCACACATTGTGATTGGATTTGTCTGAGGACTGGAATAGTGTTCGTGCGTGAAACCGAAGCAGGTGGTTTTCTTGGGGGGCCACACCACGAGCCTTTGATGTGAAGGTCTGATCCACAAGGCAGTGGAGCAACGTTAGACGATACAGTCCCATGGTAGTCGTTGACCAACACGGGTTCATACGCTGATACGTCTTGTTGGTTGAACGCTATTATTCGGATCCTAAGCTACTTTCGTGACCCCCAAGCTAGAACTACACAGCGACTTGAACACGAGAGAAAAGGCACAAATATGCGAGAAGCACTTCACTTCAAAAAGTTCGTTTGATGTACAGAAAATATAGGACTTTTATAGTATTTTAAAGTCCTTGCGTTTTACTGAAAATTCTAGAATAATGCTAAACATAGTAGCAGTGAATTAATCAGCCAATCAGAATCTCCACATGTGACTTTTCATTTTCGCTATGTTACTAACATAACTTCCAATCAAACGCTGATTGAATGAAATGCTCCTCAATGTTTCATGAGCTTATCAAGTCGATTGCGAGAAATTTTCAGGATCATACCAACATACGCCATTTCTTCCCTCAACAGTTATATTGTAACACTTGCACCTCACGTTTTGAACATGCAGTGTGCCTTGGATCTGTAAACGTTTGAATCTCCTCGTCGTTAATGATAACCACTTCAATTGATCATTCCGTTTGGACAATGGTGGCATATGACGACTCCCAAATACTACGAAACGCGTGTCTTCCATTCTACGGGTAGTCACTATAAAACTGTAGAGAAAACTCGTAGATAGTATCTCTGTTTCAACTATTTCACTATACCGACTGAACATTTTATAGCACGAATCATCATTCAGTAGTGTTGTATTCCATAATAGCTCATTTTTGCCTAAATATCTGTCAAACAGCATAACTTAAATGAAACCACTATAATGCGAGGCACACAGTTGTGAAGAATTTCATAGTCTCTACAATCAATATCCAACCATAAATTGTTCATCTGAAATACAACTGAGCAGTGCGTTTTAGATGTTGATTTCATGAGACAAGAGAAATATTGAAATTTTGTTCAGTGAAATGAGAAGACTGTTGAGAAAACTAAATTGAACTTCTCAAATTACATCTAGATCATTTGACATTATGGACTGCATTGAGAATGCTCTGTGACTCGTAGTCGAGCCGACATGTGAAATGATTGGTCATTTTGAGGTTAAAATAAGAGGTGCCGTATTTATTTACTAGAAAACATGAAGATTGGTACAAGGAGGCACCAAATGTATATGCAGCACACATTGTGATTGGATTTGTCTGAGGACTGGAATAGTGTTCGTGCGTGAAACCGAAGCAGGTGGTTTTCTTGGGGGGCCACACCACGAGCCTTTGATGTGAAGGTCTGATCCACAAGGCAGTGGAGCAACGTTAGACGATACAGTCCCATGGTAGTCGTTGACCAACACGGGTTCATACGCTGATACGTCTTGTTGGTTGAACGCTATTATTCGGATCCTAAGCTACTTTCGTGACCCCCAAGCTAGAACTACACAGCGACTTGAACACGAGAGAAAAGGCACAAATATGCGAGAAGCACTTCACTTCAAAAGGTTCGTTTGATGTACAGAAAATATAGGACTTTTATAGTATTTTAAAGTCCTTGCGTTTTACTGAAAATTCTGGAATAATGCTAAACATAGTAGCAGTGAATTAATCAGCCAATCAGAATCTCCACATGTCACTTTTCATTTTCGCTATGTTACTAACATAACTTCCAATCAAACGCTGATTGAATGAAATGCTCCTCAATGTTTCATGAGCTTATCAAGTCGATTGCGAGAAATTTTCAGGATCATACCAACATACGCCATTTCTTCCCTCAACAGTTATATTGTAACATTTGCACCTCACGTTTTGAACATGCAGTGTGCCTTGGATCTGTAAACGTTTGAATCTCCTCGTCGTTAATGATAACCACTTCAATTGATCATTCCGTTTGGACAATGGTGGCATATGACGACTCCCAAATACTACGAAACGCGTGTCTTCCATTCTACGGGTAGTCACTATAAAACTGTAGAGAAAACTCGTAGATTGTATCTCTGTTTCAACTATTTCACTATACCGACTGAACATTTTATAGCACGAATCATCATTCAGTAGTGTTGTATTCCATAATAGCTCATTTTTACCTAAATATCTGTCAAACAGCATAACTTAAATGAAACCACTATAATGCGAGGCACACAGTTGTGAAGAATTTCATAGTCTCTACAATCAATATCCAACCATAAATTGTTCATCTGAAATACAACTGAGCAGTGCGTTTTAGATGTTGATTTCATGAGACAAGAGAAATATTGAAATTTTGTTCAGTGAAATGAGAAGACTGTTGAGAAAACTAAATTGAACTTCTCAAATTACATCTAGATCATTTGACATTATGGACTGCATTGAGAATGCTCTGTGACTCGTAGTCGAGCCGACATGTGAAATGATTGGTCATTTTGAGGTTAAAATAAGAGGTGCCGTATTTATTTACTAGAAAACATGAAGATTGGTACAAGGAGGCACCAAATGTATATGCAGCACACATTGTGATTGGATTTGTCTGAGGACTGGAATAGTGTTCGTGCGTGAAACCGAAGCAGGTGGTTTTCTTAGGGGGCCACACCACGAGCCTTTGATGTGAAGGTCTGATCCACAAGGCAGTGGAGCAACGTTAGACGATACAGTCCCATGGTAGTCGTTGACCAACACGGGTTCATACGCTGATACGTCTTGTTGGTTGAACGCTATTATTCGGATCCTAAGCTACTTTCGTGACCCCCAAGCTAGAACTACACAGCGACTTGAACACGAGAGAAAAGGCACAAATATGCGAGAAGCACTTCACTTCAAAAGGTTCGTTTGATGTACAGAAAATATAGGACTTTTATAGTATTTTAAAGTCCTTGCGTTTTACTGACAATTCTAGAATAATGCTAAACATAGTAGCAGTGAATTAATCAGCCAATCAGAATCTCCACATGTCACTTTTCATTTTCGCTATGTTACTAACATAACTTCCAATCAAACGCTGATTGAATGAAATGCTCCTTAATGTTTCATGAGCTTATCAAGTCGATTGCGAGAAATTTTCAGGATCATACCAACATACGCCATTTCTTCCCTCAACAGTTATATTGTAACACTTGCACCTCACGTTTTGAACATGCAGTGTGCCTTGGATCTGTAAACGTTTGAACCTCCTCGTCGTTAATGATAACCACTTCAATTGATCATTCCGTTTGGACAATGGTGGCATATGACGACTCCCAAATACTACGAAACGCGTGTCTTCCATTCTACGGGTAGTCACTATAAAACTGTAGAGAAAACTCGTAGATAGTATCTCTGTTTCAACTATTTCACTATACCGACTGAACACTTTATAGCACGAATCATCATTCAGTAGTGTTGTATTCCATAATAGCTCATTTTTACCTAAATATCTGTCAAACAGCATAACTTAAATGAAACCACTATAATGCGAGGCACACAGTTGTGAAGAATTTCATAGTCTCTACAATCAATATCCAACCATAAATTGTTCATCTGAAATACAACTGAGCAGTGCGTTTTAGATGTTGATTTCATGAGACAAGAGAAATATTGAAATTTTGTTCAGTGAAATGAGAAGACTGTTGAGAAAACTAAATTGAACTTCTCAAATTACATCTAGATCATTTGACATTATGGACTGCATTGAGAATGCTCTGTGACTCGTAGTCGAGCCGACATGTGAAATGATTGGTCATTTTGAGGTTAAAATAAGAGGTGCCGTATTTATTTACTAGAAAACATGAAGATTGGTACAAGGAGGCACCAAATGTATATGCAGCACACATTGTGATTGGATTTGTCTGAGGACTGGAATAGTGTTCGTGCGTGAAACCGAAGCAGGTGGTTTTCTTGGGGGGCCACACCACGAGCCTTTGATGTGAAGGTCTGATCCACAAGGCAGTGGAGCAACGTTAGACGATACAGTCCCATGGTAGTCGTTGACCAACACGGGTTCATACGCTGATACGTCTTGTTGGTTGAACGCTATTATTCGGATCCTAAGCTACTTTCGTGACCCCCAAGCTAGAACTACACAGCGACTTGAACACGAGAGAAAAGGCACAAATATGCGAGAAGCACTTCACTTCAAAAGGTTCGTTTGATGTACAGAAAATATAGGACTTTTATAGTATTTTAAAGTCCTTGCGTTTTACTGACAATTCTGGAATAATGCTAAACATAGTAGCAGTGAATTAATCAGCCAATCAGAATTTCCACATGTGACTTTTCATTTTCGCTATGTTACTAACATAACTTCCAATCAAACGCTGATTGAATGAAATGCTCCTTAATGTTTCATGAGCTTATCAAGTCGATTGCGAGAAATTTTCAGGATCATACCAACATACGCCATTTCTTCCCTCAACAGTTATATTGTAACACTTGCACCTCACGTTTTGAACATGCAGTGTGCCTTGGATCTGTAAACGTTTGAATCTCCTCGTCGTTAATGATAACCACTTCAATTGATCATTCCGTTTGGACAATGGTGGCATATGACGACTCCCAAATACTACGAAACGCGTGTCTTCCATTCTACGGGTAGTCACTATAAAACTGTAGAGAAAACTCGTAGATTGTATCTCTGTTTCAACTATTTCACTATACCGACTGAACATTTTATAGCACGAATCATCATTCAGTAGTGTTGTATTCCATAATAGCTCATTTTTACCTAAATATCTGTCAAACAGCATAACTTAAATGAAACCACTATAATGCGAGGCACACAGTTGTGAAGAATTTCATAGTCTCTACAATCAATATCCAACCATAAATTGTTCATCTGAAATACAACTGAGCAGTGCGTTTTAGATGTTGATTTCATGAGACAAGAGAAATATTGAAATTTTGTTCAGTGAAATGAGAAGACTGTTGAGAAAACTAAATTGAACTTCTCAAATTACATCTAGATCATTTGACATTATGGACTGCATTGAGAATGCTCTGTGACTCGTAGTCGAGCCGACATGTGAAATGATTGGTCATTTTGAGGTTAAAATAAGAGGTGCCGTATTTATTTACTAGAAAACATGAAGATTGGTACAAGGAGGCACCAAATGTATATGCAGCACACATTGTGATTGGATTTGTCTGAGGACTGGAATAGTGTTCGTGCGTGAAACCGAAGCAGGTGGTTTTCTTAGGGGGCCACACCACGAGCCTTTGATGTGAAGGTCTGATCCACAAGGCAGTGGAGCAACGTTAGACGATACAGTCCCATGGTAGTCGTTGACCAACACGGGTTCATACGCTGATACGTCTTGTTGGTTGAACGCTATTATTCGGATCCTAAGCTACTTTCGTGACCCCCAAGCTAGAACTACACAGCGACTTGAACACGAGAGAAAAGGCACAAATATGCGAGAAGCACTTCACTTCAAAAGGTTCGTTTGATGTACAGAAAATATAGGACTTTTATAGTATTTTAAAGTCCTTGCGTTTTACTGAAAATTCTAGAATAATGCTAAACATAGTAGCAGTGAATTAATCAGCCAATCAGAATCTCCACATGTGACTTTTCATTTTCGCTATGTTACTAACATAACTTCCAATCAAACGCTGATTGATTGAAATGCTCCTTAATGTTTCATGAGCTTATCAAGTCGATTGCGAGAAATTTTCAGGATCATACCAACATACGCCATTTCTTCCCTCAACAGTTATATTGTAACACTTGCACCTCACGTTTTGAACATGCAGTGTGCCTTGGATCTGTAAACGTTTGAATCTCCTCGTCGTTAATGATGACCACTTCAATTGATCATTCCGTTTGGACAATGGTGGCATATGACGACTCCCAAATACTACGAAACGCGTGTCTTCCATTCTACGGGTAGTCACTATAAAACTGTAGAGAAAACTCGTAGATTGTATCTCTGTTTCAACTATTTCACTATACCGACTGAACATTTTATAGCACGAATCATCATTCAGTAGTGTTGTATTCCATAATAGCTCATTTTTACCTAAATATCTGTCAAACAGCATAACTTAAATGAAACCACTATAATGCGAGGCACACAGTTGTGAAGAATTTCATAGTCTCTACAATCAATATCCAACCATAAATTGTTCATCTGAAATACAACTGAGCAGTGCGTTTTAGATGTTGATTTCATGAGACAAGAGAAATATTGAAATTTTGTTCAGTGAAATGAGAAGACTGTTGAGAAAACTAAATTGAACTTCTCAAATTACATCTAGATCATTTGACATTATGGACTGCATTGAGAATGCTCTGTGACTCGTAGTCGAGCCGACATGTGAAATGATTGGTCATTTTGAGGTTAAAATAAGAGGTGCCGTATTTATTTACTAGAAAACATGAAGATTGGTACAAGGAGGCACCAAATGTATATGCAGCACACATTGTGATTGGATTTGTCTGAGGACTGGAATAGTGTTCGTGCGTGAAACCGAAGCAAGTGGTTTTCTTAGGGGGCCACACCACGAGCCTTTGATGTGAAGGTCTGATCCACAAGGCAGTGGAGCAACGTTAGACGATACAGTCCCATGGTAGTCGTTGACCAACACGGGTTCATACGCTGATACGTCTTGTTGGTTGAACGCTATTATTCGGATCCTAAGCTACTTTCGTGACCCCCAAGCTAGAACTACACAGCGACTTGAACACGAGAGAAAAGGCACAAATATGCGAGAAGCACTTCACTTCAAAAGGTTCGTTTGATGTACAGAAAATATAGGACTTTTATGGTATTTTAAAGTCCTTGCGTTTTACTGACAATTCTAGAATAATGCTAAACATAGTAGCAGTGAATTAATCAGCCAATCAGAATCTCCACATGTGACTTTTCATTTTCGCTATGTTACTAACATAACTTCCAATCAAACGCTGATTGAATGAAATGCTCCTTAATGTTTCATGAGCTTATCAAGTCGATTGCGAGAAATTTTCAGGATCATACCAACATACGCCATTTCTTCCCTCAACAGTTATATTGTAACACTTGCACCTCACGTTTTGAACATGCAGTGTGCCTTGGATCTGTAAACGTTTGAACCTCCTCGTCGTTAATGATAACCACTTCAATTGATCATTCCGTTTGGACAATGGTGGCATATGACGACTCCCAAATACTACGAAACGCGTGTCTTCCATTCTACGGGTAGTCACTATAAAACTGTAGAGAAAACTCGTAGATAGTATCTCTGTTTCAACTATTTCACTATACCGACTGAACACTTTATAGCACGAATCATCATTCAGTAGTGTTGTATTCCATAATAGCTCATTTTTACCTAAATATCTGTCAAACAGCATAACTTAAATGAAACCACTATAATGCGAGGCACACAGTTGTGAAGAATTTCATAGTCTCTACAATCAATATCCAACCATAAATTGTTCATCTGAAATACAACTGAGCAGTGCGTTTTAGATGTTGATTTCATGAGACAAGAGAAATATTGAAATTTTGTTCAGTGAAATGAGAAGACTGTTGAGAAAACTAAATTGAACTTCTCAAATTACATCTAGATCATTTGACATTATGGACTGCATTGAGAATGCTCTGTGACTCGTAGTCGAGCCGACATGTGAAATGATTGGTCATTTTGAGGTTAAAATAAGAGGTGCCGTATTTATTTACTAGAAAACATGAAGATTGGTACAAGGAGGCACCAAATGTATATGCAGCACACATTGTGATTGGATTTGTCTGAGGACTGGAATAGTGTTCGTGCGTGAAACCGAAGCAGGTGGTTTTCTTAGGGGGCCACACCACGAGCCTTTGATGTGAAGGTCTGATCCACAAGGCAGTGGAGCAACGTTAGACGATACAGTCCCATGGTAGTCGTTGACCAACACGGGTTCATACGCTGATACGTCTTGTTGGTTGAACGCTATTATTCGGATCCTAAGCTACTTTCGTGACCCCCAAGCTAGAACTACACAGCGACTTGAACACGAGAGAAAAGGCACAAATATGCGAGAAGCACTTCACTTCAAAAGGTTCGTTTGATGTACAGAAAATATAGGACTTTTATAGTATTTTAAAGTCCTTGCGTTTTACTGACAATTCTAGAATAATGCTAAACATAGTAGCAGTGAATTAATCAGCCAATCAGAATCTCCACATGTGACTTTTCATTTTCGCTATGTTACTAACATAACTTCCAATCAAACGCTGATTGAATGAAATGCTCCTTAATGTTTCATGAGCTTATCAAGTCGATTGCGAGAAATTTTCAGGATCATACCAACATACGCCATTTCTTCCCTCAACAGTTATATTGTAACACTTGCACCTCACGTTTTGAACATGCAGTGTGCCTTGGATCTGTAAACGTTTGAACCTCCTCGTCGTTAATGATAACCACTTCAATTGATCATTCCGTTTGGACAATGGTGGCATATGACGACTCCCAAATACTACGAAACGCGTGTCTTCCATTCTACGGGTAGTCACTATAAAACTGTAGAGAAAACTCGTAGATAGTATCTCTGTTTCAACTATTTCACTATACCGACTGAACATTTTATAGCACGAATCATCATTCAGTAGTGTTGTATTCCATAATAGCTCATTTTTACCTAAATATCTGTCAAACAGCATAACTTAAATGAAACCACTATAATGCGAGGCACACAGTTGTGAAGAATTTCATAGTCTCTACAATCAATATCCAACCATAAATTGTTCATCTGAAATACAACTGAGCAGTGCGTTTTAGATGTTGATTTCATGAGACAAGAGAAATATTGAAATTTTGTTCAGTGAAATGAGAAGACTGTTGAGAAAACTAAATTGAACTTCTCAAATTACATCTAGATCATTTGACATTATGGACTGCATTGAGAATGCTCTGTGACTCGTAGTCGAGCCGACATGTGAAATGATTGGTCATTTTGAGGTTAAAATAAGAGGTGCCGTATTTATTTACTAGAAAACATGAAGATTGGTACAAGGAGGCACCAAATGTATATGCAGCACACATTGTGATTGGATTTGTCTGAGGACTGGAATAGTGTTCGTGCGTGAAACCGAAGCAAGTGGTTTTCTTAGGGGGCCACACCACGAGCCTTTGATGTGAAGGTCTGATCCACAAGGCAGTGGAGCAACGTTAGACGATACAGTCCCATGGTAGTCGTTGACCAACACGGGTTCATACGCTGATACGTCTTGTTGGTTGAACGCTATTATTCGGATCCTAAGCTACTTTCGTGACCCCCAAGCTAGAACTACACAGCGACTTGAACACGAGAGAAAAGGCACAAATATGCGAGAAGCACTTCACTTCAAAAGGTTCGTTTGATGTACAGAAAATATAGGACTTTTATAGTATTTTAAAGTCCTTGCGTTTTACTGACAATTCTGGAATAATGCTAAACATAGTAGCAGTGAATTAATCAGCCAATCAGAATCTCCACATGTGACTTTTCATTTTCGCTATGTTACTAACATAACTTCCAATCAAACGCTGATTGAATGAAATGCTCCTTAATGTTTCATGAGCTTATCAAGTCGATTGCGAGAAATTTTCAGGATCATACCAACATACGCCATTTCTTCCCTCAACAGTTATATTGTAACACTTGCACCTCACGTTTTGAACATGCAGTGTGCCTTGGATCTGTAAACGTTTGAATCTCCTCGTCGTTAATGATAACCACTTCAATTGATCATTCCGTTTGGACAATGGTGGCATATGACGACTCCCAAATACTACGAAACGCGTGTCTTCCATTCTACGGGTAGTCACTATAAAACTGTAGAGAAAACTCGTAGATTGTATCTCTGTTTCAACTATTTCACTATACCGACTGAACACTTTATAGCACGAATCATCATTCAGTAGTGTTGTATTCCATAATAGCTCATTTTTACCTAAATATCTGTCAAACAGCATAACTTAAATGAAACCACTATAATGCGAGGCACACAGTTGTGAAGAATTTCATAGTCTCTACAATCAATATCCAACCATAAATTGTTCATCTGAAATACAACTGAGCAGTGCGTTTTAGATGTTGATTTCATGAGACAAGAGAAATATTGAAATTTTGTTCAGTGAAATGAGAAGACTGTTGAGAAAACTAAATTGAACTTCTCAAATTACATCTAGATCATTTGACATTATGGACTGCATTGAGAATGCTCTGTGACTCGTAGTCGAGCCGACATGTGAAATGATTGGTCATTTTGAGGTTAAAATAAGAGGTGCCGTATTTATTTACTAGAAAACATGAAGATTGGTACAAGGAGGCACCAAATGTATATGCAGCACACATTGTGATTGGATTTGTCTGAGGACTGGAATAGTGTTCGTGCGTGAAACCGAAGCAGGTGGTTTTCTTGGGGGGCCACACCACGAGCCTTTGATGTGAAGGTCTGATCCACAAGGCAGTGGAGCAACGTTAGACGATACAGTCCCATGGTAGTCGTTGACCAACACGGGTTCATACGCTGATACGTCTTGTTGGTTGAACGCTATTATTCGGATCCTAAGCTACTTTCGTGACCCCCAAGCTAGAACTACACAGCGACTTGAACACGAGAGAAAAGGCACAAATATGCGAGAAGCACTTCACTTCAAAAAGTTCGTTTGATGTACAGAAAATATAGGACTTTTATAGTATTTTAAAGTCCTTGTGTTTTACTGAAAATTCTAGAATAATGCTAAACATAGTAGCAGTGAATTAATCAGCCAATCAGAATCTCCACATGTGACTTTTCATTTTCGCTATGTTACTAACATAACTTCCAATCAAACGCTGATTGAATGAAATGCTCCTCAATGTTTCATGAGCTTATCAAGTCGATTGCGAGAAATTTTCAGGATCATACCAACATACGCCATTTCTTCCATCAACAGTTATATTGTAACACTTGCACCTCACGTTTTGAACATGCAGTGTGCCTTGGATCTGTAAACGTTTGAATCTCCTCGTCGTTAATGATAACCACTTCAATTGATCATTCCGTTTGGACAATGGTGGCATATGACGACTCCCAAATACTACGAAACGCGTGTCTTCCATTCTACGGGTAGTCACTATAAAACTGTAGAGAAAACTCGTAGATAGTATCTCTGTTTCAACTATTTCACTATACCGACTGAACATTTTATAGCACGAATCATCATTCAGTAGTGTTGTATTCCATAATAGCTCATTTTTGCCTAAATATCTGTCAAACAGCATAACTTAAATGAAACCACTATAATGCGAGGCACACAGTTGTGAAGAATTTCATAGTCTCTACAATCAATATCCAACCATAAATTGTTCATCTGAAATACAACTGAGCAGTGCGTTTTAGATGTTGATTTCATGAGACAAGAGAAATATTGAAATTTTGTTCAGTGAAATGAGAAGACTGTTGAGAAAACTAAATTGAACTTCTCAAATTACATCTAGATCATTTGACATTATGGACTGCATTGAGAATGCTCTGTGACTCGTAGTCGAGCCGACATGTGAAATGATTGGTCATTTTGAGGTTAAAATAAGAGGTGCCGTATTTATTTACTAGAAAACATGAAGATTGGTACAAGGAGGCACCAAATGTATATGCAGCACACATTGTGATTGGATTTGTCTGAGGACTGGAATAGTGTTCGTGCGTGAAACCGAAGCAAGTGGTTTTCTTAGGGGGCCACACCACGAGCCTTTGATGTGAAGGTCTGATCCACAAGGCAGTGGAGCAACGTTAGACGATACAGTCCCATGGTAGTCGTTGACCAACACGGGTTCATACGCTGATACGTCTTGTTGGTTGAACGCTATTATTCGGATCCTAAGCTACTTTCGTGACCCCCAAGCTAGAACTACACAGCGACTTGAACACGAGAGAAAAGGCACAAATATGCGAGAAGCACTTCACTTCAAAAGGTTCGTTTGATGTACAGAAAATATAGGACTTTTATAGTATTTTAAAGTCCTTGTGTTTTACTGACAATTCTAGAATAATGCTAAACATAGTAGCAGTGAATTAATCAGCCAATCAGAATCTCCACATGTGACTTTTCATTTTCGCTATGTTACTAACATAACTTCCAATCAAACGCTGATTGAATGAAATGCTCCTCAATGTTTCATGAGCTTATCAAGTCGATTGCGAGAAATTTTCAGGATCATACCAACATACGCCATTTCTTCCCTCAACAGTTATATTGTAACACTTGCACCTCACGTTTTGAACATGCAGTGTGCCTTGGATCTGTAAACGTTTGAATCTCCTCGTCGTTAATGATAACCACTTCAATTGATCATTCCGTTTGGACAATGGTGGCATATGACGACTCCCAAATACTACGAAACGCGTGTCTTCCATTCTACGGGTAGTCACTATAAAACTGTAGAGAAAACTCGTAGATAGTATCTCTGTTTCAACTATTTCACTATACCGACTGAACACTTTATAGCACGAATCATCATTCAGTAGTGTTGTATTCCATAATAGCTCATTTTTACCTAAATATCTGTCAAACAGCATAACTTAAATGAAACCACTATAATGCGAGGCACACAGTTGTGAAGAATTTCATAGTCTCTACAATCAATATCCAACCATAAATTGTTCATCTGAAATACAACTGAGCAGTGCGTTTTAGATGTTGATTTCATGAGACAAGAGAAATATTGAAATTTTGTTCAGTGAAATGAGAAGACTGTTGAGAAAACTAAATTGAACTTCTCAAATTACATCTAGATCATTTGACATTATGGACTGCATTGAGAATGCTCTGTGACTCGTAGTCGAGCCGACATGTGAAATGATTGGTCATTTTGAGGTTAAAATAAGAGGTGCCGTATTTATTTACTAGAAAACATGAAGATTGGTACAAGGAGGCACCAAATGTATATGCAGCACACATTGTGATTGGATTTGTCTGAGGACTGGAATAGTGTTCGTGCGTGAAACCGAAGCAGGTGGTTTTCTTAGGGGGCCACACCACGAGCCTTTGATGTGAAGGTCTGATCCACAAGGCAGTGGAGCAACGTTAGACGATACAGTCCCATGGTAGTCGTTGACCAACACGGGTTCATACGCTGATACGTCTTGTTGGTTGAACGCTATTATTCGGATCCTAAGCTACTTTCGTGACCCCCAAGCTAGAACTACACAGCGACTTGAACACGAGAGAAAAGGCACAAATATGCGAGAAGCACTTCACTTCAAAAGGTTCGTTTGATGTACAGAAAATATAGGACTTTTATGGTATTTTAAAGTCCTTGCGTTTTACTGACAATTCTAGAATAATGCTAAACATAGTAGCAGTGAATTAATCAGCCAATCAGAATCTCCACATGTGACTTTTCATTTTCGCTATGTTACTAACATAACTTCCAATCAAACGCTGATTGAATGAAATGCTCCTCAATGTTTCATGAGCTTATCAAGTCGATTGCGAGAAATTTTCAGGATCATACCAACATACGCCATTTCTTCCCTCAACAGTTATATTGTAACACTTGCACCTCACGTTTTGAACATGCAGTGTGCCTTGGATCTGTAAACGTTTGAATCTCCTCGTCGTTAATGATAACCACTTCAATTGATCATTCCGTTTGGACAATGGTGGCATATGACGACTCCCAAATACTACGAAACGCGTGTCTTCCATTCTACGGGTAGTCACTATAAAACTGTAGAGAAAACTCGTAGATAGTATCTCTGTTTCAACTATTTCACTATACCGACTGAACACTTTATAGCACGAATCATCATTCAGTAGTGTTGTATTCCATAATAGCTCATTTTTACCTAAATATCTGTCAAACAGCATAACTTAAATGAAACCACTATAATGCGAGGCACACAGTTGTGAAGAATTTCATAGTCTCTACAATCAATATCCAACCATAAATTGTTCATCTGAAATACAACTGAGCAGTGCGTTTTAGATGTTGATTTCATGAGACAAGAGAAATATTGAAATTTTGTTCAGTGAAATGAGAAGACTGTTGAGAAAACTAAATTGAACTTCTCAAATTACATCTAGATCATTTGACATTATGGACTGCATTGAGAATGCTCTGTGACTCGTAGTCGAGCCGACATGTGAAATGATTGGTCATTTTGAGGTTAAAATAAGAGGTGCCGTATTTATTTACTAGAAAACATGAAGATTGGTACAAGGAGGCACCAAATGTATATGCAGCACACATTGTGATTGGATTTGTCTGAGGACTGGAATAGTGTTCGTGCGTGAAACCGAAGCAGGTGGTTTTCTTAGGGGGCCACACCACGAGCCTTTGATGTGAAGGTCTGATCCACAAGGCAGTGGAGCAACGTTAGACGATACAGTCCCATGGTAGTCGTTGACCAACACGGGTTCATACGCTGATACGTCTTGTTGGTTGAACGCTATTATTCGGATCCTAAGCTACTTTCGTGACCCCCAAGCTAGAACTACACAGCGACTTGAACACGAGAGAAAAGGCACAAATATGCGAGAAGCACTTCACTTCAAAAGGTTCGTTTGATGTACAGAAAATATAGGACTTTTATAGTATTTTAAAGTCCTTGTGTTTTACTGACAATTCTAGAATAATGCTAAACATAGTAGCAGTGAATTAATCAGCCAATCAGAATCTCCACATGTCACTTTTCATTTTCGCTATGTTACTAACATAACTTCCAATCAAACGCTGATTGAATGAAATGCTCCTCAATGTTTCATGAGCTTATCAAGTCGATTGCGAGAAATTTTCAGGATCATACCAACATACGCCATTTCTTCCCTCAACAGTTATATTGTAACACTTGCACCTCACGTTTTGAACATGCAGTGTGCCTTGGATCTGTAAACGTTTGAATCTCCTCGTCGTTAATGATAACCACTTCAATTGATCATTCCGTTTGGACAATGGTGGCATATGACGACTCCCAAATACTACGAAACGCGTGTCTTCCATTCTACGGGTAGTCACTATAAAACTGTAGAGAAAACTCGTAGATAGTATCTCTGTTTCAACTATTTCACTATACCGACTGAACATTTTATAGCACGAATCATCATTCAGTAGTGTTGTATTCCATAATAGCTCATTTTTACCTAAATATCTGTCAAACAGCATAACTTAAATGAAACCACTATAATGCGAGGCACACAGTTGTGAAGAATTTCATAGTCTCTACAATCAATATCCAACCATAAATTGTTCATCTGAAATACAACTGAGCAGTGCGTTTTAGATGTTGATTTCATGAGACAAGAGAAATATTGAAATTTTGTTCAGTGAAATGAGAAGACTGTTGAGAAAACTAAATTGAACTTCTCAAATTACATCTAGATCATTTGACATTATGGACTGCATTGAGAATGCTCTGTGACTCGTAGTCGAGCCGACATGTGAAATGATTGGTCATTTTGAGGTTAAAATAAGAGGTGCCGTATTTATTTACTAGAAAACATGAAGATTGGTACAAGGAGGCACCAAATGTATATGCAGCACACATTGTGATTGGATTTGTCTGAGGACTGGAATAGTGTTCGTGCGTGAAACCGAAGCAGGTGGTTTTCTTGAGGGGCCACACCACGAGCCTTTGATGTGAAGGTCTGATCCACAAGGCAGTGGAGCAACGTTAGACGATACAGTCCCATGGTAGTCGTTGACCAACACGGGTTCATACGCTGATACGTCTTGTTGGTTGAACGCTATTATTCGGATCCTAAGCTACTTTCGTGACCCCCAAGCTAGAACTACACAGCGACTTGAACACGAGAGAAAAGGCACAAATATGCGAGA
This sequence comes from Schistosoma mansoni, assembly GCF_000237925.1. NCBI lineage: Eukaryota > Metazoa > Platyhelminthes > Trematoda > Strigeidida > Schistosomatidae > Schistosoma > Schistosoma mansoni. The sequence goes on along the minus strand of NW_017386114.1, from coordinate 17,563 downwards.
AGCACTTCACTTCAAAAGGTTCGTTTGATGTACAGAAAATATAGGACTTTTATAGTATTTTAAAGTCCTTGCGTTTTACTGAAAATTCTAGAATAATGCTAAACATAGTAGCAGTGAATTAATCAGCCAATCAGAATCTCCACATGTCACTTTTCATTTTCGCTATGTTACTAACATAACTTCCAATCAAACGCTGATTGAATGAAATGCTCCTCAATGTTTCATGAGCTTATCAAGTCGATTGCGAGAAATTTTCAGGATCATACCAACATACGCCATTTCTTCCCTCAACAGTTATATTGTAACACTTGCACCTCACGTTTTGAACATGCAGTGTGCCTTGGATCTGTAAACGTTTGAATCTCCTCGTCGTTAATGATAACCACTTCAATTGATCATTCCGTTTGGACAATGGTGGCATATGACGACTCCCAAATACTACGAAACGCGTGTCTTCCATTCTACGGGTAGTCACTATAAAACTGTAGAGAAAACTCGTAGATAGTATCTCTGTTTCAACTATTTCACCATACCGACTGAACATTTTATAGCACGAATCATCATTCAGTAGTGTTGTATTCCATAATAGCTCATTTTTACCTAAATATCTGTCAAACAGCATAACTTAAATGAAACCACTATAATGCGAGGCACACAGTTGTGAAGAATTTCATAGTCTCTACAATCAATATCCAACCATAAATTGTTCATCTGAAATACAACTGAGCAGTGCGTTTTAGATGTTGATTTCATGAGACAAGAGAAATATTGAAATTTTGTTCAGTGAAATGAGAAGACTGTTGAGAAAACTAAATTGAACTTCTCAAATTACATCTAGATCATTTGACATTATGGACTGCATTGAGAATGCTCTGTGACTCGTAGTCGAGCCGACATGTGAAATGATTGGTCATTTTGAGGTTAAAATAAGAGGTGCCGTATTTATTTACTAGAAAACATGAAGATTGGTACAAGGAGGCACCAAATGTATATGCAGCACACATTGTGATTGGATTTGTCTGAGGACTGGAATAGTGTTCGTGCGTGAAACCGAAGCAGGTGGTTTTCTTGGGGGGCCACACCACGAGCCTTTGATGTGAAGGTCTGATCCACAAGGCAGTGGAGCAACGTTAGACGATACAGTCCCATGGTAGTCGTTGACCAACACGGGTTCATACGCTGATACGTCTTGTTGGTTGAACGCTATTATTCGGATCCTAAGCTACTTTCGTGACCCCCAAGCTAGAACTACACAGCGACTTGAACACGAGAGAAAAGGCACAAATATGCGAGAAGCACTTCACTTCAAAAGGTTCGTTTGATGTACAGAAAATATAGGACTTTTATAGTATTTTAAAGTCCTTGCGTTTTACTGACAATTCTGGAATAATGCTAAACATAGTAGCAGTGAATTAATCAGCCAATCAGAATCTCCACATGTCACTTTTCATTTTCGCTATGTTACTAACATAACTTCCAATCAAACGCTGATTGAATGAAATGCTCCTCAATGTTTCATGAGCTTATCAAGTCGATTGCGAGAAATTTTCAGGATCATACCAACATACGCCATTTCTTCCATCAACAGTTATATTGTAACACTTGCACCTCACGTTTTGAACATGCAGTGTGCCTTGGATCTGTAAACGTTTGAATCTCCTCGTCGTTAATGATAACCACTTCAATTGATCATTCCGTTTGGACAATGGTGGCATATGACGACTCCCAAATACTACGAAACGCGTGTCTTCCATTCTACGGGTAGTCACTATAAAACTGTAGAGAAAACTCGTAGATTGTATCTCTGTTTCAACTATTCCACTATACCGACTGAACATTTTATAGCACGAATCATCATTCAGTAGTGTTGTATTCCATAATAGCTCATTTTTACCTAAATATCTGTCAAACAGCATAACTTAAATGAAACCACTATAATGCGAGGCACACAGTTGTGAAGAATTTCATAGTCTCTACAATCAATATCCAACCATAAATTGTTCATCTGAAATACAACTGAGCAGTGCGTTTTAGATGTTGATTTCATGAGACAAGAGAAATATTGAAATTTTGTTCAGTGAAATGAGAAGACTGTTGAGAAAACTAAATTGAACTTCTCAAATTACATCTAGATCATTTGACATTATGGACTGCATTGAGAATGCTCTGTGACTCGTAGTCGAGCCGACATGTGAAATGATTGGTCATTTTGAGGTTAAAATAAGAGGTGCCGTATTTATTTACTAGAAAACATGAAGATTGGTACAAGGAGGCACCAAATGTATATGCAGCACACATTGTGATTGGATTTGTCTGAGGACTGGAATAGTGTTCGTGCGTGAAACCGAAGCAGGTGGTTTTCTTGGGGGGCCACACCACGAGCCTTTGATGTGAAGGTCTGATCCACAAGGCAGTGGAGCAACGTTAGACGATACAGTCCCATGGTAGTCGTTGACCAACACGGGTTCATACGCTGATACGTCTTGTTGGTTGAACGCTATTATTCGGATCCTAAGCTACTTTCGTGACCCCCAAGCTAGAACTACACAGCGACTTGAACACGAGAGAAAAGGCACAAATATGCGAGAAGCACTTCACTTCAAAAGGTTCGTTTGATGTACAGAAAATATAGGACTTTTATAGTATTTTAAAGTCCTTGCGTTTTACTGACAATTCTGGAATAATGCTAAACATAGTAGCAGTGAATTAATCAGCCAATCAGAATCTCCACATGTGACTTTTCATTTTCGCTATGTTACTAACATAACTTCCAATCAAACGCTGATTGAATGAAATGCTCCTTAATGTTTCATGAGCTTATCAAGTCGATTGCGAGAAATTTTCAGGATCATACCAACATACGCCATTTCTTCCCTCAACAGTTATATTGTAACACTTGCACCTCACGTTTTGAACATGCAGTGTGCCTTGGATCTGTAAACGTTTGAATCTCCTCGTCGTTAATGGTAACCACTTCAATTGATCATTCCGTTTGGACAATGGTGGCATATGACGACTCCCAAATACTACGAAACGCGTGTCTTCCATTCTACGGGTAGTCACTATAAAACTGTAGAGAAAACTCGTAGATTGTATCTCTGTTTCAACTATTTCACTATACCGACTGAACATTTTATAGCACGAATCATCATTCAGTAGTGTTGTATTCCATAATAGCTCATTTTTACCTAAATATCTGTCAAACAGCATAACTTAAATGAAACCACTATAATGCGAGGCACACAGTTGTGAAGAATTTCATAGTCTCTACAATCAATATCCAACCATAAATTGTTCATCTGAAATACAACTGAGCAGTGCGTTTTAGATGTTGATTTCATGAGACAAGAGAAATATTGAAATTTTGTTCAGTGAAATGAGAAGACTGTTGAGAAAACTAAATTGAACTCCTCAAATTACATCTAGATCATTTGATATTATGGACTGCATTGAGAATGCTCTGTGACTCGTAGTCGAGCCGACATGTGAAATGATTGGTCATTTTGAGGTTAAAATAAGAGGTGCCGTATTTATTTACTAGAAAACATGAAGATTGGTACAAGGAGGCACCAAATGTATATGCAGCACACATTGTGATTGGATTTGTCTGAGGACTGGAATAGTGTTCGTGCGTGAAACCGAAGCAGGTGGTTTTCTTGGGGGGCCACACCACGAGCCTTTGATGTGAAGGTCTGATCCACAAGGCAGTGGAGCAACGTTAGACGATACAGTCCCATGGTAGTCGTTGACCAACACGGGTTCATACGCTGATACGTCTTGTTGGTTGAACGCTATTATTCGGATCCTAAGCTACTTTCGTGACCCCCAAGCTAGAACTACACAGCGACTTGAACACGAGAGAAAAGGCACAAATATGCGAGAAGCACTTCACTTCAAAAGGTTCGTTTGATGTACAGAAAATATAGGACTTTTATAGTATTTTAAAGTCCTTGCGTTTTACTGAAAATTCTAGAATAATGCTAAACATAGTAGCAGTGAATTAATCAGCCAATCAGAATCTCCACATGTGACTTTTCATTTTCGCTATGTTACTAACATAACTTCCAATCAAACGCTGATTGAATGAAATGCTCCTTAATGTTTCATGAGCTTATCAAGTCGATTGCGAGAAATTTTCAGGATCATACCAACATACGCCATTTCTTCCCTCAACAGTTATATTGTAACACTTGCACCTCACGTTTTGAACATGCAGTGTGCCTTGGATCTGTAAACGTTTGAATCTCCTCGTCGTTAATGATAACCACTTCAATTGATCATTCCGTTTGGACAATGGTGGCATATGACGACTCCCAAATACTACGAAACGCGTGTCTTCCATTCTACGGGTAGTCACTATAAAACTGTAGAGAAAACTCGTAGATAGTATCTCTGTTTCAACTATTTCACTATACCGACTGAACATTTTATAGCACGAATCATCATTCAGTAGTGTTGTATTCCATAATAGCTCATTTTTACCTAAATATCTGTCAAACAGCATAACTTAAATGAAACCACTATAATGCGAGGCACACAGTTGTGAAGAATTTCATAGTCTCTACAATCAATATCCAACCATAAATTGTTCATCTGAAATACAACTGAGCAGTGCGTTTTAGATGTTGATTTCATGAGACAAGAGAAATATTGAAATTTTGTTCAGTGAAATGAGAAGACTGTTGAGAAAACTAAATTGAACTTCTCAAATTACATCTAGATCATTTGACATTATGGACTGCATTGAGAATGCTCTGTGACTCGTAGTCGAGCCGACATGTGAAATGATTAGTCATTTTGAGGTTAAAATAAGAGGTGCCGTATTTACTTACTAGAAAACATGAAGATTGGTACAAGGAGGCACCAAATGTATATGCAGCACACATTGTGATTGGATTTGTCTGAGGACTGGAATAGTGTTCGTGCGTGAAACCGAAGCAGGTGGTTTTCTTAGGGGGCCACACCACGAGCCTTTGATGTGAAGGTCTGATCCACAAGGCAGTGGAGCAACGTTAGACGATACAGTCCCATGGTAGTCGTTGACCAACACGGGTTCATACGCTGATACGTCTTGTTGGTTGAACGCTATTATTCGGATCCTAAGCTACTTTCGTGACCCCCAAGCTAGAACTACACAGCGACTTGAACACGAGAGAAAAGGCACAAATATGCGAGAAGCACTTCACTTCAAAAGGTTCGTTTGATGTACAGAAAATATAGGACTTTTATAGTATTTTAAAGTCCTTGCGTTTTACTGAAAGTTCTAGAATAATGCTAAACATAGTAGCAGTGAATTAATCAGCCAATCAGAATCTCCACATGTGACTTTTCATTTTCGCTATGTTACTAACATAACTTCCAATCAAACGCTGATTGAATGAAATGCTCCTCAATGTTTCATGAGCTTATCAAGTCGATTGCGAGAAATTTTCAGGATCATACCAACATACGCCATTTCTTCCCTCAACAGTTATATTGTAACACTTGCACCTCACGTTTTGAACATGCAGTGTGCCTTGGATCTGTAAACGTTTGAATCTCCTCGTCGTTAATGATAACCACTTCAATTGATCATTCCGTTTGGACAATGGTGGCATATGACGACTCCCAAATACTACGAAACGCGTGTCTTCCATTCTACGGGTAGTCACTATAAAACTGTAGAGAAAACTCGTAGATAGTATCTCTGTTTCAACTATTTCACTATACCGACTGAACACTTTATAGCACGAATCATCATTCAGTAGTGTTGTATTCCATAATAGCTCATTTTTACCTAAATATCTGTCAAACAGCATAACTTAAATGAAACCACTATAATGCGAGGCACACAGTTGTGAAGAATTTCATAGTCTCTACAATCAATATCCAACCATAAATTGTTCATCTGAAATACAACTGAGCAGTGCGTTTTAGATGTTGATTTCATGAGACAAGAGAAATATTGAAATTTTGTTCAGTGAAATGAGAAGACTGTTGAGAAAACTAAATTGAACTTCTCAAATTACATCTAGATCATTTGACATTATGGACTGCATTGAGAATGCTCTGTGACTCGTAGTCGAGCCGACATGTGAAATGATTAGTCATTTTGAGGTTAAAATAAGAGGTGCCGTATTTATTTACTAGAAAACATGAAGATTGGTACAAGGAGGCACCAAATGTATATGCAGCACACATTGTGATTGGATTTGTCTGAGGACTGGAATAGTGTTCGTGCGTGAAACCGAAGCAGGTGGTTTTCTTGGGGGGCCACACCACGAGCCTTTGATGTGAAGGTCTGATCCACAAGGCAGTGGAGCAACGTTAGACGATACAGTCCCATGGTAGTCGTTGACCAACACGGGTTCATACGCTGATACGTCTTGTTGGTTGAACGCTATTATTCGGATCCTAAGCTACTTTCGTGACCCCCAAGCTAGAACTACACAGCGACTTGAACACGAGAGAAAAGGCACAAATATGCGAGAAGCACTTCACTTCAAAAGGTTCGTTTGATGTACAGAAAATATAGGACTTTTATAGTATTTTAAAGTCCTTGTGTTTTACTGAAAATTCTAGAATAATGCTAAACATAGTAGCAGTGAATTAATCAGCCAATCAGAATCTCCACATGTGACTTTTCATTTTCGCTATGTTACTAACATAACTTCCAATCAAACGCTGATTGAATGAAATGCTCCTTAATGTTTCATGAGCTTATCAAGTCGATTGCGAGAAATTTTCAGGATCATACCAACATACGCCATTTCTTCCCTCAACAGTTATATTGTAACACTTGCACCTCACGTTTTGAACATGCAGTGTGCCTTGGATCTGTAAACGTTTGAATCTCCTCGTCGTTAATGATAACCACTTCAATTGATCATTCCGTTTGGACAATGGTGGCATATGACGACTCCCAAATACTACGAAACGCGTGTCTTCCATTCTACGGGTAGTCACTATAAAACTGTAGAGAAAACTCGTAGATAGTATCTCTGTTTCAACTATTTCACTATACCGACTGAACATTTTATAGCACGAATCATCATTCAGTAGTGTTGTATTCCATAATAGCTCATTTTTACCTAAATATCTGTCAAACAGCATAACTTAAATGAAACCACTATAATGCGAGGCACACAGTTGTGAAGAATTTCATAGTCTCTACAATCAATATCCAACCATAAATTGTTCATCTGAAATACAACTGAGCAGTGCGTTTTAGATGTTGATTTCATGAGACAAGAGAAATATTGAAATTTTGTTCAGTGAAATGAGAAGACTGTTGAGAAAACTAAATTGAACTTCTCAAATTACATCTAGATCATTTGACATTATGGACTGCATTGAGAATGCTCTGTGACTCGTAGTCGAGCCGACATGTGAAATGATTGGTCATTTTGAGGTTAAAATAAGAGGTGCCGTATTTATTTACTAGAAAACATGAAGATTGGTACAAGGAGGCACAAAATGTATATGCAGCACACATTGTGATTGGATTTGTCTGAGGACTGGAATAGTGTTCGTGCGTGAAACCGAAGCAGGTGGTTTTCTTAGGGGGCCACACCACGAGCCTTTGATGTGAAGGTCTGATCCACAAGGCAGTGGAGCAACGTTAGACGATACAGTCCCATGGTAGTCGTTGACCAACACGGGTTCATACGCTGATACGTCTTGTTGGTTGAACGCTATTATTCGGATCCTAAGCTACTTTCGTGACCCCCAAGCTAGAACTACACAGCGACTTGAACACGAGAGAAAAGGCACAAATATGCGAGAAGCACTTCACTTCAAAAGGTTCGTTTGATGTACAGAAAATATAGGACTTTTATAGTATTTTAAAGTCCTTGCGTTTTACTGACAATTCTAGAATAATGCTAAACATAGTAGCAGTGAATTAATCAGCCAATCAGAATCTCCACATGTGACTTTTCATTTTCGCTATGTTACTAACATAACTTCCAATCAAACGCTGATTGAATGAAATGCTCCTTAATGTTTCATGAGCTTATCAAGTCGATTGCGAGAAATTTTCAGGATCATACCAACATACGCCATTTCTTCCCTCAACAGTTATATTGTAACACTTGCACCTCACGTTTTGAACATGCAGTGTGCCTTGGATCTGTAAACGTTTGAATCTCCTCGTCGTTAATGATAACCACTTCAATTGATCATTCCGTTTGGACAATGGTGGCATATGACGACTCCCAAATACTACGAAACGCGTGTCTTCCATTCTACGGGTAGTCACTATAAAACTGTAGAGAAAACTCGTAGATAGTATCTCTGTTTCAACTATTTCACTATACCGACTGAACATTTTATAGCACGAATCATCATTCAGTAGTGTTGTATTCCATAATAGCTCATTTTTACCTAAATATCTGTCAAACAGCATAACTTAAATGAAACCACTATAATGCGAGGCACACAGTTGTGAAGAATTTCATAGTCTCTACAATCAATATCCAACCATAAATTGTTCATCTGAAATACAACTGAGCAGTGCGTTTTAGATGTTGATTTCATGAGACAAGAGAAATATTGAAATTTTGTTCAGTGAAATGAGAAGACTGTTGAGAAAACTAAATTGAACTTCTCAAATTACATCTAGATCATTTGACATTATGGACTGCATTGAGAATGCTCTGTGACTCGTAGTCGAGCCGACATGTGAAATGATTAGTCATTTTGAGGTTAAAATAAGAGGTGCCGTATTTATTTACTAGAAAACATGAAGATTGGTACAAGGAGGCACCAAATGTATATGCAGCACACATTGTGATTGGATTTGTCTGAGGACTGGAATAGTGTTCGTGCGTGAAACCGAAGCAGGTGGTTTTCTTAGGGGGTCACACCACGAGCCTTTGATGTGAAGGTCTGATCCACAAGGCAGTGGAGCAACGTTAGACGATACAGTCCCATGGTAGTCGTTGACCAACACGGGTTCATACGCTGATACGTCTTGTTGGTTGAACGCTATTATTCGGATCCTAAGCTACTTTCGTGACCCCCAAGCTAGAACTACACAGCGACTTGAACACGAGAGAAAAGGCACAAATATGCGAGAAGCACTTCACTTCAAAAGGTTCGTTTGATGTACAGAAAATATAGGACTTTTATAGTATTTTAAAGTCCTTGCGTTTTACTGACAATTCTAGAATAATGCTAAACATAGTAGCAGTGAATTAATCAGCCAATCAGAATCTCCACATGTGACTTTTCATTTTCGCTATGTTACTAACATAACTTCCAATCAAACGCTGATTGAATGAAATGCTCCTTAATGTTTCATGAGCTTATCAAGTCGATTGCGAGAAATTTTCAGGATCATACCAACATACGCCATTTCTTCCCTCAACAGTTATATTGTAACACTTGCACCTCACGTTTTGAACATGCAGTGTGCCTTGGATCTGTAAACGTTTGAACCTCCTCGTCGTTAATGATAACCACTTCAATTGATCATTCCGTTTGGACAATGGTGGCATATGACGACTCCCAAATACTACGAAACGCGTGTCTTCCATTCTACGGGTAGTCACTATAAAACTGTAGAGAAAACTCGTAGATAGTATCTCTGTTTCAACTATTTCACTATACCGACTGAACATTTTATAGCACGAATCATCATTCAGTAGTGTTGTATTCCATAATAGCTCATTTTTACCTAAATATCTGTCAAACAGCATAACTTAAATGAAACCACTATAATGCGAGGCACACAGTTGTGAAGAATTTCATAGTCTCTACAATCAATATCCAACCATAAATTGTTCATCTGAAATACAACTGAGCAGTGCGTTTTAGATGTTGATTTCATGAGACAAGAGAAATATTGAAATTTTGTTCAGTGAAATGAGAAGACTGTTGAGAAAACTAAATTGAACTTCTCAAATTACATCTAGATCATTTGACATTATGGACTGCATTGAGAATGCTCTGTGACTCGTAGTCGAGCCGACATGTGAAATGATTGGTCATTTTGAGGTTAAAATAAGAGGTGCCGTATTTATTTACTAGAAAACATGAAGATTGGTACAAGGAGGCACCAAATGTATATGCAGCACACATTGTGATTGGATTTGTCTGAGGACTGGAATAGTGTTCGTGCGTGAAACCGAAGCAGGTGGTTTTCTTAGGGGGCCACACCACGAGCCTTTGATGTGAAGGTCTGATCCACAAGGCAGTGGAGCAACGTTAGACGATACAGTCCCATGGTAGTCGTTGACCAACACGGGTTCATACGCTGATACGTCTTGTTGGTTGAACGCTATTATTCGGATCCTAAGCTACTTTCGTGACCCCCAAGCTAGAACTACACAGCGACTTGAACACGAGAGAAAAGGCACAAATATGCGAGAAGCACTTCACTTCAAAAGGTTCGTTTGATGTACAGAAAATATAGGACTTTTATAGTATTTTAAAGTCCTTGCGTTTTACTGACAATTCTAGAATAATGCTAAACATAGTAGCAGTGAATTAATCAGCCAATCAGAATCTCCACATGTGACTTTTCATTTTCGCTATGTTACTAACATAACTTCCAATCAAACGCTGATTGAATGAAATGCTCCTTAATGTTTCATGAGCTTATCAAGTCGATTGCGAGAAATTTTCAGGATCATACCAACATACGCCATTTCTTCCCTCAACAGTTATATTGTAACACTTGCACCTCACGTTTTGAACATGCAGTGTGCCTTGGATCTGTAAACGTTTGAACCTCCTCGTCGTTAATGATAACCACTTCAATTGATCATTCCGTTTGGACAATGGTGGCATATGACGACTCCCAAATACTACGAAACGCGTGTCTTCCATTCTACGGGTAGTCACTATAAAACTGTAGAGAAAACTCGTAGATAGTATCTCTGTTTCAACTATTTCACTATACCGACTGAACACTTTATAGCACGAATCATCATTCAGTAGTGTTGTATTCCATAATAGCTCATTTTTACCTAAATATCTGTCAAACAGCATAACTTAAATGAAACCACTATAATGCGAGGCACACAGTTGTGAAGAATTTCATAGTCTCTACAATCAATATCCAACCATAAATTGTTCATCTGAAATACAACTGAGCAGTGCGTTTTAGATGTTGATTTCATGAGACAAGAGAAATATTGAAATTTTGTTCAGTGAAATGAGAAGACTGTTGAGAAAACTAAATTGAACTTCTCAAATTACATCTAGATCATTTGACATTATGGACTGCATTGAGAATGCTCTGTGACTCGTAGTCGAGCCGACATGTGAAATGATTAGTCATTTTGAGGTTAAAATAAGAGGTGCCGTATTTATTTACTAGAAAACATGAAGATTGGTACAAGGAGGCACCAAATGTATATGCAGCACACATTGTGATTGGATTTGTCTGAGGACTGGAATAGTGTTCGTGCGTGAAACCGAAGCAGGTGGTTTTCTTAGGGGGCCACACCACGAGCCTTTGATGTGAAGGTCTGATCCACAAGGCAGTGGAGCAACGTTAGACGATACAGTCCCATGGTAGTCGTTGACCAACACGGGTTCATACGCTGATACGTCTTGTTGGTTGAACGCTATTATTCGGATCCTAAGCTACTTTCGTGACCCCCAAGCTAGAACTACACAGCGACTTGAACACGAGAGAAAAGGCACAAATATGCGAGAAGCACTTCACTTCAAAAGGTTCGTTTGATGTACAGAAAATATAGGACTTTTATAGTATTTTAAAGTCCTTGTGTTTTACTGAAAATTCTAGAATAATGCTAAACATAGTAGCAGTGAATTAATCAGCCAATCAGAATCTCCACATGTGACTTTTCATTTTCGCTATGTTACTAACATAACTTCCAATCAAACGCTGATTGAATGAAATGCTCCTTAATGTTTCATGAGCTTATCAAGTCGATTGCGAGAAATTTTCAGGATCATACCAACATACGCCATTTCTTCCCTCAACAGTTATATTGTAACACTTGCACCTCACGTTTTGAACATGCAGTGTGCCTTGGATCTGTAAACGTTTGAATCTCCTCGTCGTTAATGATAACCACTTCAATTGATCATTCCGTTTGGACAATGGTGGCATATGACGACTCCCAAATACTACGAAACGCGTGTCTTCCATTCTACGGGTAGTCACTATAAAACTGTAGAGAAAACTCGTAGATAGTATCTCTGTTTCAACTATTTCACTATACCGACTGAACATTTTATAGCACGAATCATCATTCAGTAGTGTTGTATTCCATAATAGCTCATTTTTACCTAAATATCTGTCAAACAGCATAACTTAAATGAAACCACTATAATGCGAGGCACACAGTTGTGAAGAATTTCATAGTCTCTACAATCAATATCCAACCATAAATTGTTCATCTGAAATACAACTGAGCAGTGCGTTTTAGATGTTGATTTCATGAGACAAGAGAAATATTGAAATTTTGTTCAGTGAAATGAGAAGACTGTTGAGAAAACTAAATTGAACTTCTCAAATTACATCTAGATCATTTGACATTATGGACTGCATTGAGAATGCTCTGTGACTCGTAGTCGAGCCGACATGTGAAATGATTAGTCATTTTGAGGTTAAAATAAGAGGTGCCGTATTTATTTACTAGAAAACATGAAGATTGGTACAAGGAGGCACCAAATGTATATGCAGCACACATTGTGATTGGATTTGTCTGAGGACTGGAATAGTGTTCGTGCGTGAAACCGAAGCAGGTGGTTTTCTTGAGGGGCCACACCACGAGCCTTTGATGTGAAGGTCTGATCCACAAGGCAGTGGAGCAACGTTAGACGATACAGTCCCATGGTAGTCGTTGACCAACACGGGTTCATACGCTGATACGTCTTGTTGGTTGAACGCTATTATTCGGATCCTAAGCTACTTTCGTGACCCCCAAGCTAGAACTACACAGCGACTTGAACACGAGAGAAAAGGCACAAATATGCGAGAAGCACTTCACTTCAAAAGGTTCGTTTGATGTACAGAAAATATAGGACTTTTATAGTATTTTAAAGTCCTTGCGTTTTACTGAAAATTCTAGAATAATGCTAAACATAGTAGCAGTGAATTAATCAGCCAATCAGAATCTCCACATGTGACTTTTCATTTTCGCTATGTTACTAACATAACTTCCAATCAAACGCTGATTGAATGAAATGCTCCTCAATGTTTCATGAGCTTATCAAGTCGATTGCGAGAAATTTTCAGGATCATACCAACATACGCCATTTCTTCCCTCAACAGTTATATTGTAACACTTGCACCTCACGTTTTGAACATGCAGTGTGCCTTGGATCTGTAAACGTTTGAATCTCCTCGTCGTTAATGATAACCACTTCAATTGATCATTCCGTTTGGACAATGGTGGCATATGACGACTCCCAAATACTACGAAACGCGTGTCTTCCATTCTACGGGTAGTCACTATAAAACTGTAGAGAAAACTCGTAGATAGTATCTCTGTTTCAACTATTTCACTATACCGACTGAACACTTTATAGCACGAATCATCATTCAGTAGTGTTGTATTCCATAATAGCCCATTTTTACCTAAATATCTGTCAAACAGCATAACTTAAATGAAACCACTATAATGCGAGGCACACAGTTGTGAAGAATTTCATAGTCTCTACAATCAATATCCAACCACAAATTGTTCATCTGAAATACAACTGAGCAGTGCGTTTTAGATGTTGATTTCATGAGACAAGAGAAATATTGAAATTTTGTTCAGTGAAATGAGAAGACTGTTGAGAAAACTAAATTGAACTTCTCAAATTACATCTAGATCATTTGACATTATGGACTGCATTGAGAATGCTCTGTGACTCGTAGTCGAGCCGACATGTGAAATGATTGGTCATTTTGAGGTTAAAATAAGAGGTGCCGTATTTATTTACTAGAAAACATGAAGATTGGTACAAGGAGGCACAAAATGTATATGCAGCACACATTGTGATTGGATTTGTCTGAGGACTGGAATAGTGTTCGTGCGTGAAACCGAAGCAGGTGGTTTTCTTAGGGGGCCACACCACGAGCCTTTGATGTGAAGGTCTGATCCACAAGGCAGTGGAGCAACGTTAGACGATACAGTCCCATGGTAGTCGTTGACCAACACGGGTTCATACGCTGATACGTCTTGTTGGTTGAACGCTATTATTCGGATCCTAAGCTACTTTCGTGACCCCCAAGCTAGAACTACACAGCGACTTGAACACGAGAGAAAAGGCACAAATATGCGAGAAGCACTTCACTTCAAAAGGTTCGTTTGATGTACAGAAAATATAGGACTTTTATAGTATTTTAAAGTCCTTGCGTTTTACTGACAATTCTAGAATAATGCTAAACATAGTAGCAGTGAATTAATCAGCCAATCAGAATCTCCACATGTGACTTTTCATTTTCGCTATGTTACTAACATAACTTCCAATCAAACGCTGATTGAATGAAATGCTCCTCAATGTTTCATGAGCTTATCAAGTCGATTGCGAGAAATTTTCAGGATCATACCAACATACGCCATTTCTTCCCTCAACAGTTATATTGTAACACTTGCACCTCACGTTTTGAACATGCAGTGTGCCTTGGATCTGTAAACGTTTGAATCTCCTCGTCGTTAATGATAACCACTTCAATTGATCATTCCGTTTGGACAATGGTGGCATATGACGACTCCCAAATACTACGAAACGCGTGTCTTCCATTCTACGGGTAGTCACTATAAAACTGTAGAGAAAACTCGTAGATTGTATCTCTGTTTCAACTATTTCACTATACCGACTGAACATTTTATAGCACGAATCATCATTCAGTAGTGTTGTATTCCATAATAGCTCATTTTTACCTAAATATCTGTCAAACAGCATAACTTAAATGAAACCACTATAATGCGAGGCACACAGTTGTGAAGAATTTCATAGGCTCTACAATCAATATCCAACCATAAATTGTTCATCTGAAATACAACTGAGCAGTGCGTTTTAGATGTTGATTTCATGAGACAAGAGAAATATTGAAATTTTGTTCAGTGAAATGAGAAGACTGTTGAGAAAACTAAATTGAACTTCTCAAATTACATCTAGATCATTTGACATTATGGACTGCATTGAGAATGCTCTGTGACTCGTAGTCGAGCCGACATGTGAAATGATTGGTCATTTTGAGGTTAAAATAAGAGGTGCCGTATTTATTTACTAGAAAACATGAAGATTGGTACAAGGAGGCACCAAATGTATATGCAGCACACATTGTGATTGGATTTGTCTGAGGACTGGAATAGTGTTCGTGCGTGAAACCGAAGCAGGTGGTTTTCTTGGGGGGCCACACCACGAGCCTTTGATGTGAAGGTCTGATCCACAAGGCAGTGGAGCAACGTTAGACGATACAGTCCCATGGTAGTCGTTGACCAACACGGGTTCATACGCTGATACGTCTTGTTGGTTGAACGCTATTATTCGGATCCTAAGCTACTTTCGTGACCCCCAAGCTAGAACTACACAGCGACTTGAACACGAGAGAAAAGGCACAAATATGCGAGAAGCACTTCACTTCAAAAGGTTCGTTTGATGTACAGAAAATATAGGACTTTTATAGTATTTTAAAGTCCTTGCGTTTTACTGACAATTCTGGAATAATGCTAAACATAGTAGCAGTGAATTAATCAGCCAATCAGAATCTCCACATGTGACTTTTCATTTTCGCTATGTTACTAACATAACTTCCAATCAAACGCTGATTGAATGAAATGCTCCTTAATGTTTCATGAGCTTATCAAGTCGATTGCGAGAAATTTTCAGGATCATACCAACATACGCCATTTCTTCCCTCAACAGTTATATTGTAACACTTGCACCTCACGTTTTGAACATGCAGTGTGCCTTGGATCTGTAAACGTTTGAATCTCCTCGTCGTTAATGATAACCACTTCAATTGATCATTCCGTTTGGACAATGGTGGCATATGACGACTCCCAAATACTACGAAACGCGTGTCTTCCATTCTACGGGTAGTCACTATAAAACTGTAGAGAAAACTCGTAGATTGTATCTCTGTTTCAACTATTCCACTATACCGACTGAACATTTTATAGCACGAATCATCATTCAGTAGTGTTGTATTCCATAATAGCTCATTTTTACCTAAATATCTGTCAAACAGCATAACTTAAATGAAACCACTATAATGCGAGGCACACAGTTGTGAAGAATTTCATAGTCTCTACAATCAATATCCAACCATAAATTGTTCATCTGAAATACAACTGAGCAGTGCGTTTTAGATGTTGATTTCATGAGACAAGAGAAATATTGAAATTTTGTTCAGTGAAATGAGAAGACTGTTGAGAAAACTAAATTGAACTCCTCAAATTACATCTAGATCATTTGATATTATGGACTGCATTGAGAATGCTCTGTGACTCGTAGTCGAGCCGACATGTGAAATGATTGGTCATTTTGAGGTTAAAATAAGAGGTGCCGTATTTATTTACTAGAAAACATGAAGATTGGTACAAGGAGGCACCAAATGTATATGCAGCACACATTGTGATTGGATTTGTCTGAGGACTGGAATAGTGTTCGTGCGTGAAACCGAAGCAGGTGGTTTTCTTGGGGGGCCACACCACGAGCCTTTGATGTGAAGGTCTGATCCACAAGGCAGTGGAGCAACGTTAGACGATACAGTCCCATGGTAGTCGTTGACCAACACGGGTTCATACGCTGATACGTCTTGTTGGTTGAACGCTATTATTCGGATCCTAAGCTACTTTCGTGACCCCCAAGCTAGAACTACACAGCGACTTGAACACGAGAGAAAAGGCACAAATATGCGAGAAGCACTTCACTTCAAAAGGTTCGTTTGATGTACAGAAAATATAGGACTTTTATAGTATTTTAAAGTCCTTGCGTTTTACTGACAATTCTAGAATAATGCTAAACATAGTAGCAGTGAATTAATCAGCCAATCAGAATCTCCACATGTCACTTTTCATTTTCGCTATGTTACTAACATAACTTCCAATCAAACGCTGATTGAATGAAATGCTCCTCAATGTTTCATGAGCTTATCAAGTCGATTGCGAGAAATTTTCAGGATCATACCAACATACGCCATTTCTTCCCTCAACAGTTATATTGTAACACTTGCACCTCACGTTTTGAACATGCAGTGTGCCTGGGATCTGTAAACGTTTGAATCTCCTCGTCGTTAATGATAACCACTTCAATTGATCATTCCGTTTGGACAATGGTGGCATATGACGACTCCGAAATACTACGAAACGCGTGTCTTCCATTCTACGGGTAGTCACTATAAAACTGTAGAGAAAACTCGTGCATCATTCGATTTGAATATTAACATTGGAATCCAGGTGTATTCAGCGGACGAGACGAAATTTAGGACGAAACATACATCCTGATATTTCACTTCTAGACAGCTTAACGGTTTTTAGAGTGCTAATTTTGCTTTAAGGGTTTAAATTATCCCATTGTGGGTATTAATAGGGAAATTCAGTCAGTCTTGGTAAACATATAGGCGTCCAATGGGGATTATCTGGATATACATTTTATGAAACAC